>NW_028270141.1:90776631-90778888 GCF_037043375.1 Chiloscyllium plagiosum | reverse complement strand
GAGGGCGAGAGGGCGAGAGGGCGAGAGGGCGAGAGGCGAGAGGGCGAGGAGCGAGAGGGCGAGGGCGAGAGGCGAGAGGGCGAGAGGGCGAGGGCGAGAGGCGAGAGCGAGGGCGAGAGCGAGGGCGAGGGCGAGAGGGCGAGAGGCGAGAGGGCGAGAGCGAGGGCGAGAGGGCGAGAGCGAGGCGAGAGGGCGAGAGCGAGCGAGAGGGCGAGAGCGAGAGGGCGAGAGGGAGAGGCGAGAGGGCGAGAGCGAGGGCGAGAGGGCGAGGGCGAGAGGGCGAGGAGGGGCGAGAGGGAGGGCGAGGGCGCGAGGGCGAGAGGGCGAGAGGGCGAGGCGAGGCGAGGCGAGAGGGAGAGGGAGAGGGAGAGGGAGAGGGCGAGATGGCGAGGGCGAGAGGGCGAGGGCGAGAGCGCGAGGGCGAGAGGGCGAGAGGGCGAGAGGGCGAGGGCGAGGGCGAGAGGCGAGGGCGAGAGGGAGAGGGCGAGAGCGAGAGGGCGAGAGCGAGAGGGCGAGAGCGAGGGCGAGAGGGCGAGAGCGAGAGGGCGAGAGCGAGGGCGAGAGGGCGAGAGGGCGAGGGCGAGAGGGCGAGGGCGAGAGGGCGAGGGCGAGAGGGCGAGAGGGCGAGGGCGAGGGCGAGAGGGCGAGAGGGCGAGGGCGAGAGGGAGAGGGCGAGGGCGAGAGGGAGAGGGCGAGAGGGAGAGGGCGAGAGGAGAGGGAGAGCGAGGCGAGGGCGAGAGGGCGAGAGCGAGGGCGAGAGGGAGAGGGCGAGAGGGCGAGAGGGAGAGGGCGAGAGCGAGAGGGCGAGAGGGCGAGAGGGAGAGGGCGAGAGCGAGAGGGCGAGGAGGGCGAGAGGGCGGCGAGAGGGGCGAGAGCGAGGCGAGAGGCGAGAGGGCGAGAGGGCGAGAGGGCGACGAGGGCGAGAGGCGAGAGCGAGAGGGCGAGAGGAGAGGGCGAGAGGGCGAGAGGGCGAGCGAGGGCGAGAGGGAGAGGGCGAGAGGGCGAGAGGGCGAGAGGGCGAGAGGGCGAGAGGGCGAGGGCGAGAGGGCGAGAGGGCGAGAGGGCGAGGGCGAGGGGGCGAGAGGGAGAGGGAGAGGGAGAGGGAGAGGGCGAGATGGCGAGGGCGAGAGGGCGAGGCGAGAGCGCGAGGGCGAGAGGGCGAGAGGGCGAGAGGGCGAGGGCGAGGGCGAGAGGGCGGAGGGCGAGAGCGAGAGGGCGAGAGCGAGGGCGAGAGGGCGAGAGCGAGAGGGCGAGAGCGAGAGGGCGAGAGAGCGAGGGCGAGAGGGCGAGAGGGCGAGGGCGAGAGGGCGAGAGGGCGAGAGGGCGAGGGCGAGAGGGCGAGAGGGCGAGGGCGAGGGCGAGAGGGCGAGAGGGCGAGGGCGAGAGGGAGAGGGCGAGGGCGAGAGGGAGAGGGCGAGAGGGAGGAGGGCGAGAGCGAGAGGGCGAGAGCGAGGGCGAGAGGGCGAGAGCGCGGGCCGAGAGGGAGAGGGCGAGAGGGCGAGAGGGAGAGGGCGAGAGCGAGAGGGCGAGAGGGCGAGAGGGAGAGGGCGAGAGCGAGAGGGCGAGAGGGCGAGAGGGCGGGCGAGAGGGCGAGAGGGCGAGAGCGAGAGGGCGGCGAGGGCGAGGGCGAGAGGGCGAGAGGGCGAGAGCGAGAGGGAGAGGGCGAGAGGGCGAGAGGGCGAGGGCGAGAGGCGAGGGCGAGAGCGCGAGGGCGAGAGAGGGCGAGAGGGCGAGGGCGAGAGCGAGAGGGCGAGGGCGAGGGCGAGAGGGCGAGAGCGAGAGGGCGAGAGCGAGAGGGCGAGAGGGCGAGAGGGAGAGGGAGGGCGAGAGGGCGAGAGGGCGAGGCGAGAGCGAGAGGGCGAGGGCGAGAGGGAGAGGGCGAGAGGGAGAGGGCGAGAGCGAGAGGGCGAGAGCGAGAGGGCGAGAGCGAGAGGGCGAGAGGGCGAGAGGGCGAGAGAGAGAGGGCGAGAGGGCGAGAGGGCGAGAGGAGAGGGCGAGAGAGAGAGGGCGAGAGAGAGAGGGCGAGAGAGAGAGGGCGAGAGAGAGAGGGCGAGAGAGAGAGGGCGAGAGAGAGAGGGCGAGAGAGAGAGGGCGAGAGAGAGAGAGGGCGAGAGAGAGAGGGCGAGAGAGAGAGGGCGAGAGAGAGAGGGCGAGAGAGAGAGGGCGAGAGAGAGAGGGCGAGAGAGAGAGGGCGAGAGAGAGAGGCGAGAGAGAGAGGGCGAGAGAGAGAGGGCGAGAGAGAGAGGGCGAGAGAGAG